>NC_053154.1:327098570-327114584 GCF_016835505.1 Polypterus senegalus
GCTCTCTCCCCCTCCCAGGTCCTTCCATTATGAAGGCATCCCAGCCTGGTAAGGGTCCGCTGCAATACATAATATGGGAAACAAGCTCAGACCAGTCAGATGGCACAAGGCTAATCAAGTGGAAAATGAGGACATGCCATGGGAGGGAAGAATGGACTGAGAGGTCGACAGACAGATGCGAGTGGTGTCAGGCAGTTATTTGGACGCTTGACCGGTCAGTAATGGTAAGAAGCTGAGCCAGAAGGCAAAGCTCAATTTACGGGTCGGTTCATGCTCTCACCCTCACCAATGGTCATGAGCTGTGAGTAGCGCCAAAGAACGAGGTCATGTATACAAAGCGGCAGAAATGAGTTTCCACTTCAGGGTGTCTGGACTCGGCCCTAGAGACAGGGTGAGGGGTGCAAACATTCAAGGGGAGCTCAGAGTGGAGCTGCTGCTCCTCCACGTCAAGAGGATCGAGCCATCCCATAAGAATGAAAAAATCAGAAAAGGGATCCCCCTTCATATCTTTTTAGTTTCTCCAAGACGTCAATGAGACCAGAATGAAATTAAATGGAGACATTGTCTTTTGTCTCTCTCTTTCGCTGATTGTTTTTCTCCCGAGTCAAAATTCACACAAGTGTCTCCTCTTGAGTTTCATTGGAGATCTCGCAGAATCACACAGTGGCCTCTAGATTTTCCAAGTAGTCTCTTTGACATTTTTCTTGCAGTTTGAAAGTATTTGCATTGTGTGCTCAGTCATATACGATGAGATGTGCGAGCCGTCGTTTCTGGTGATAAAACCCTTCACTATGAATACAGAGCTGTAGTCCTTGGCCCTGAATAACATGATCAGTTTCTCAGTCGTGTATTGCTGTGCTCCAATTTGATCAGACTCATTCTAGACGACTTAGTGCTGAGTCTGTGGGTTCAGATCCCACTGCTGACACCATTGAGTGACTATAAGAAAGTTGCTTCATCTGCCGGAGTCCGATTGGAAAACAAAAGAAACCAATGGAACCAATCAAAGCTCAAATGTTGGAAGCCACCTTAGATAAAGGCCTCAATCCAATAATTTACAAGAAAGATGAAGTCTTGAAAGAGATTAGAAGAAGAACAGAAAGAGACCTCACAACACCAAACCAAACTGTCAAATCTGACTCCTTTTATGTAGGCGATCTCACGCCTCCTTCTTATCAAAGGGATTTTAGGAGAAACATCTGCAACAAATTCTATTCTTAAATGAAACATAAAGGAGAATCTCTGTGAAGTCTCACGAGCCATCAAAGATCAACCATTGAGCAGTAACATTTTCCTCTGGGGCATCTGCTTGGCATGCCTCCCTGTGAAGGTGGTTCACGCATTTCCAACCGAGGGCAGTCCTTGGGGCAGACACAGCACACACTGGACACAAGACATCTCCCGGCTTGCCTGGTAATGCCTTGGTATCCACCAGAGGAGGTGGAAGAGGTGGCAGAGAAAGGGAAGCCTGGGCATCTTGGTTGAGACTGCTGCCCCTGTGATGGCTTCCAAAACACATTGACCACCTTCACCACTTCCCTGTGCCCCCGGTCAGACCACTGCTCCCAGTAGACAGATGACCTTACTTCTGTCCTCCTCTTGTGTTCACATCTCCATTCGCAAATATGACCTGAACTTCTTCTGCAGGGTCACATCTAATTAAAGCCCAGTGGGCGGCCCAACTCACTGATTTTGCGCCTTTGACACGCTGACAAATGTTAAAATGGCACGTTGAGAAGATATACTCAGTATTGTCTTTGCTTTCTGAATGGCATTTTCAGGGTGAGCTGATATCCTGGACCAAGAATTATAAAGCTTAGGGAGTACAAGGAACCAGTGTGGTTGACGCCTGCAGAAAGCGGTCCAAAAGGTTGGGGTAAGTTTTCAGTTGTTTGAAATCTAGACCCCTATTTTCATATTGTTGGTCAGCTTCTTCCACCAAATCAGTAATCTCTGGGCTCTTTAGGGCATTGATGTTGACGCCCTGGCTGTGGTCAATGACACGGTGGCGGCGATGATGACGTGTGGATATGACGCATCAGTACTGTGAGGTCGGAGTCATTGTGGGTAAGTGCAGGTCATTCCTCTTTGGGCAGCCTTCATTTGCGCTCACTTACAGAATGCTGGGTGGGAGCCATTTCTCACCAACTATGGAAAAATCCAGTATGTCACATCTTTCAAGTTTTCAGCAAATTGAGAAAATGGTGTAGCTCTGCAATTAAGGATCTCTAGATTTCATTTTTCCTGAGCTTCACGTACACAATATTGTTTTTGTCACAAACCAACAACACACCTGCCATTTAAATCCATCCATCCATTATCCAACCCGCTATATCTGAACTACAGGGTCAAGGGGGTCTGCTGGAGCCAGTCCCAGCCAACACAGGGCACAAGGCAGGAAACAATCCCTGGGCAGGGCCCCAGCCCACCACAGAGCATTTAAATCACATGATCGTAAACCAACGCTTTCATTGGTAGGGGTCTTTCTTCATTGGTCAGTGGAGTTACTAGGTTTATATAAAACTAGCAAAATACCCGCACTTCACGGCAGAGAAGTAGTGTGTTAAAGAAGTAACGAAAAAGAAAAGGAAACATTTTATAATAACGTAACATCAGGTTCGTATTTGGAGGATGTGTTGTGTTCAAGTTACATTCCGTGTTTGTCAACCATTGTAAAGATAACAGGTTTCATTCATCGAAGTGTTCACTACCCAAATCGGTACTCGTGAATCTAAGATGTTTAACAGGAATTCCCGGTATTAAGTTGTGGTTTTGCCTGCGAATATGCGTGTCTATGAACTTAATTTAAACTTAAGCTTTACACCTTGCTTTCCTATTGATATGTCTACAAAGGCTTGTTCAGCTTCAGAGGGTTGTTCCTTTCTTACTGCATCAATAATCAGCTCGTCTTCCTCTTTATCTGAGACATTACACACTGCATGCACGGTTTTACCTTTCCCAGTCCCAAAACTTTAACGAAGTGGTTCAATTTACCACATTTTTTACACTGTCTTCCTTTAGCTGGGCATTGACTTTTTCCACCGTGTGCTTTGATTCCGCAGTAGGTGAACTTATGAATATGCCTGTATGCGTCAGTCGCTTCATATTCAATTGCTGCCGTCTCAATTGTGTAATTTGTTTTTCGCTCAGCGCTCTTTGGAGCTCTTGCTTGTTGTCTGCGTACTGCGTTCACAGTCAGTTCACGTGAGCCGCTCGGAGTACATGCATTGAAGGTTCTCAGCTGTGCTTGTGCGATCTTGCGATGTCCACGGCTTTATTTAATGTTAGCTCAGACCCGGCACTTAAAAGTTTCTTTCGCACTTTTGCTGAGTTTGTGCCAAACTAGTCTATCCCTGACCATCTCATCTTCGTTTGCATAAGCACAGTCCTTCACCAGCAATTTTAACTCTGTCACAAAGTGATCAAAAGTCTCATTTATACCCTGCGTCTTCTCATTAAACTTGTATCTCGCGAATATCGTATTCGTCTTAGGCATGACAAATGCCTCGTAGCAGCAGTGTGTCTGCTGCTGACGGACGGCCTTATATGGGCAGGCACTCAATTACGTGGGAGGCGTGGGGATGGGGACGAACTCCGCACTCACTGCATCCGAGCTGCAGGCTATGGACGTATATATGTATGTAAGTAGGATTCAGTTATGATTGTTACGTGTAGAATTTCGAAATGAAATTTTCTGCTTAACTTTTGTAAGTAACGTGTAAGGAATGAACCTGCCAAATTTCAGCCTTCCACCTACATGGAAAGTTGGAGAATTAGTGATGAGTCAGTCAGTCAGTCAGTCAGTGAGGGCTATGCCTTTTATTAGTATAGATACTGTGTCCATACTAGCTTCTTCCATAGTGCTATGACCAGAATGAAGACATATTTGGCCATCACCACTACTTTATAGCCATCAGCAATGACCTAGTAACTCCAACAACTAAAAAATCTCAATTCTGAAAAAAATGCCAGTTACCACGTGCACGTGAAATTTGTGGAATTGCTACACAGAAACCATAGAGGGCTTTGTCTAAATATTAAATAGACTGGTGGACATAGTGTTATGGTGCAGGTCGACTCCATCCTCTCGCAGTTGAGCCTCTCGAGAGCCTCTTGAGCCCCACACTGTCGATAGTCACGACCAGGATGAGCTTGGCAGATGAGGACAAACACACACAGAGCAAGAGGAAGGTGTAAAAGTGCTTGGTGCTTTTATAAAAAGTAGTGAATCAAACAGTGTCCCTGAAAAGTGCAATGCAAAATTCATAAATAATCCTAATAAAAGAAAGTGTCTATGCGGAGGTTAAAGCAATCAAATAAATAATCCATTAAAATGAGGTTAAAAGATGGCAGGAGACTGTCCTTAAAACCACGAGCCTGGGTGCTGTCCTGAAAAACTGACGTCTCCTTGGCTTAACCCAACAGGGGCTCTTACAGCCATGGATGACCTATCCAACAATTCAGACCCCTTCATCGATGCTCTTAGTCTTGGACCCCTGCTGCCGCCTGTGACTCCAGCAGGGCATTACACAAAAGCCTCCAACTCCCGCTGCCAAGCTTGTGCCCCTGTGGTCCATGGCACCACCAGCTGAATGCCTATCTCTGCCTCTTGCTCCTCTGCAGCCACGCTGCCTCTCTCTGGTGAGTTGCTACAACTGAACAGCTCTTCAGCCACTTCATCTCCCAGGTCACTCAGCTAGAGTGGCCATCAGCTCCTGAGCGCCATTCACACACTCCTCTTAGGGACTTCCTCCCAGCTGTCTGCCTTCTCTCTGTCTTGTCCACTCGCACCGACTCTCTGTTGCTCCTTCTTTCTCTCTCCATCTCTCTCTCAATCCGACTGGCGTTGTTTCCATTGTCCTCCTCAGTCTAGCACTTGCACTTCCTTTATAAAAGCAGGGACGTGGTACAGCTGTGGCAATTGGGGGCTGCCCCCCAAAAAGAGTCCAGCTACAGGCGAGACAGTCTGAAGCCTCATACCGATTGGGCGACCTGAGACATTCTGAGGCTTATAAGATGACGCCCCTGTCACTGGTGTCCCATTGACTCCGCCCACTTTCCAAGAGCCACACCCCTGTTTCACAGATACCTATATTACACACCCGTAATGTCAATTTGAATTCTTTTCAGTTCCTGCTCTCAAACCTGTAGACTTGGTAGTTTAGAGGTCTGAGTATTCGGCATTTATTAAACTTCTAAACTATTAAGGTCTGTCAGTTCTGCATCCAAAGCAAAACCACAAAATGGAAGTGTCTTTTGTTATTGGTGAGCAGGGGGGCTGATCGCAACCCTAAAGGATACAGACGCTCCTCTAAAAAACACTGAAAGACTACCTTCACATTGCTCCCTTACTTGCTGGGCTTACTGGCGGCTGCTCTATCGCGCAATATGCTTTCCCCGTGGTACTTTGCATACTTAAAAGCCCGAACAACACATATTGATTCTCCCTCTCTGACATTCTCTGCTCCTGACGCGCACTCCTTTGAAGAGGAAGATATGTTTGCATTCTTTTAATTGTGAGACGGAACTGTCATCTCCGTCTTGTTAAGGGGCACGTTTAAACTTTTGAAAAAGAGACAAATGTTCGTTTGCAGTGTTTGAATAAAGTTCCTGTCTCTACAACCTCCTGTGCTTCTGTGTAAATCTGTGACCCAAGCATGACAATATATAATATAAACTGCTCAAAAAAATTAAAGGAACACTTTGAAAACACATCAGATCTCAATGGGGAAAAAGAAATCCTCCTGGATATCTATACTGATATAGACTGGGTAATGTGTTAGGAACGAAAGGATGCCACATCGTTTGATGGAAATGAAAATGATCAACCTACAGAGCCCTGAATTCAAAGACGCCCCAAAATTCAGAGTGAAAAAATTATGTGGCAGGCTAGTCCATTTTGCCAAAATTTAATGGCAGCAACTCCAAATTGTACGCAGCACTTTGTATGGCCCCTGTGTTCTTGTATACATGCCTGACAACATCGGTGCATGCTTCTAATGAGATGACAGATGGTGTTGTGGGGGATCTCCTCCCAGATCTGGACCAGGGCATCACTGAGCTCCTGGACAGTCTGAGGTGCAACCTGGTGGCATTGGATGGACCAAAACATAATGTCCCAGAGGTGTTCTATTGGATTTAGGTCAGGAAAGTGTGGTGGCCAGTCAATGGTATCAATTCCTTCATCCTCCAGGAACTGCCTGCATACTCTTACCACATGAGGCCAGGAATTGTCGTGCACCAGGAGCCACTGTACCAGCATAGGGTCTGACAATGGGTCCAAGGATTTCATCCTGATACCTAATGGCAGCCAAGGTGCCTTTGTCAAGCCTGCAGCGGTCTGTGTGACCCTCCATGGATATGCCTCCCCAGACAATCATTAACCCACCACCAAACTGCTCATGCTGAATGATGTTACAGGCAGCATAATGTTCTCCATGGCTTCTCCAGACCCTTTCACTTCTGTCACGTGCTCAGGCTGAACCTGCTCTCATCTGTAAAAAGCACAGGGCACCAGTGGTGCATATGCCAATTCTGGTATTCTATGGCGAATGCCAATCGAGCTGCATGCTGCTGGGCAGTGAGCTCAGGGCCCACTAGAGGACATGGGGCCCTTGGGTCACCCTCATGAAGTCTTTCTGGTTGTTTGGTCAGAGACATTCACACCAGTGGCCTGCTGGAGGTCATTTTGTAGGGCTGTTCCTCCTTGCCCAAAGGAGCAGATACTGGTCCTGCTGATGGGTTATGGACCTTCTATGGCCCTCTCCAGCTCTCCTAGAGTAACTGCTTGTCTCCTAGAATCTCCTCCATGCCCTTGAGACTGTGCAGGGAGACACAGCAAACCTTCTGGCAATGACACGTATTGATGTGCCATCCTGAGAAGTTGGACTACCTGTGCAACCTCTGTAGGGTCCAGGTATCGCCTCATGCTACCAGTAGTGACACTGACTGTAGCCAAATGCAAAACTAGTGAAGAAACAGTCAGAAAAGATGAGGAGGGAAAAATGTCAGTGGCCTCCACCTGTTAAACCATTCATTCCTGTTTTGGGGTCATCTCATTGTTGCCCCTCTAGTGCATCTGTTGTTAATTTCATTAACACCACAGCAGCTGAAACTGATTAACAACCCCCTCTGCTACTTAACTGACCAGATTAATATCCCATAAGTTTCATTGACTTTATGCTATACTCTGATTAACAAGTGTTCCTTTAATTCTTTTGAGCAGTATATATATATATATATATATATATAATGTATACTAGGGGATTCGGCCCCTGCTCGCTTCACTTGCCAACCCCCCGGCCGGCACTATGTGCTAGCCACTTTATGTCTCTGCCACTCGCGTTGTGAAGAGAGGTGCTGAACACACCCCAAGGAGACACAGTTGCTCCTCCGAAACCCCCTGTTAAATGGTGATACAACGGGAAAGTTTTTTTATTTTTTTACCTCCTCTTTGCTCGATCAGCTGCTGTGCTGTGTGATCTACATCTCACGTGGCACTTCAAACATTTAACCCCTTGTATAAGATAGTTAGCAAATCACTTCAAACTGCTTCCGGCCTGAATGCAGCCGAGGTGGCGTATGTATCCCACTAATGCTGGTTGATGTGTATTCAGAACTACCAAGGATCGTATTGGAAGCACTAATGCTAACTAGCAGTCAAACTCGAAACTACATCCGCCTAAAGCATAGTGTTGGCGTCACCGTGCACGTGAATTTTGGCAACTAATTTTGAGAAATTGTCCAAATATGAGGTAAGTTGTGCTAAGATATAATACGTACCAACTTATTGTTTGCTTGTGTGCTATATTCAAATTAACAATCTCCACTTACTTTAGCATTTGCTTAACAGCAAAAACACAAATAGTTTCTTTTTATAGAATTATGAATAAATTTAGGCAACAAGGGGTTAAAAGCCTGTACAGCAGCTGTCCTACTCTTTGTGTTTTATTTCCCGCCCTGGGCCTGGTTAAATCTCTTGGCACAAAGTCTTGTCTCGTGGGATGTGAGTTCTTGATATTTTTTAGTTTATAATTGAAAAATGGAATAAGAATCTGAAAATCTAACATCACATTAAAGTTCGATAAACTCTGAAAACAATGATGCCAAACATATATATGTAGGTTTTAAAATAAGTCTGATTTAAAGCGTGACAACAGACCAACCACAAGCTTTACCTGGTAGGTAACCATCTAAAATAATCAGATTATGATTCAGTCCTAAGAGTGCAATACTCCAATCTTCTGGCTGTCAAGTAAGTGAACCAGCTACCGTGTCGCAATGTCAGAGGCTTCTCCTCAAGCACTGACAGCTGAGGTTCGATCCCTGTAAGGGGAAGCAGATCCTGTATCACATATCTATGATCTGCTTCTCGCAACTGAGAGCATGTGGTGGATGTTTGCCGACCAACCACGAGCGTTACCTGGTAGGTTACCACCTAAATAATCAGATTTGAGTCAGAACTAGGAATGTAACACTCCAATCTTCACCGTGTCAAATAAGTGAAACAGCCGCTGTGGCGCAACATTAGAGGCTTCACCTCAGGCACTGACAGCTGAGGTTTGATCCCCATAAGGGTAAGCAAAGGTGGGGTATACCTGATGATCCCCATTTTGGGTGAAACACGTGTACTGTATGTACTCTTTGTATTATTTGGCAGGTACGGTATCATATATATATTTTCCATAAGTCAACGTAACTTTTTTGTGTGAAAAAATTAAATGAATCAACTTTCTAGGTACGTGCGTGGAGGAGTTTGCATATTCTCCCCATGTCTGTGTGGGTTTCCTCCCACAGTCCAAAGACATGCAGATTAGGGGTATTGGCGATCCTAAATTGCACCTAGTGTGTGCTTGGTGTGTGTGTGTGTGTGTGTGCACTCCCTGCGGTGGGCTGGTGTCCTGCCCGGGGTTTGTTTCCTGCCTTGCGCCCTGTGTTGGCTGGGATTGGCTCCAGCAGACCCAGTAGTTAGGATATAGCAGGTTGGATAATGGATGGATGGATGGAACTTTCTAGATAAAGAAACACATTGCATTAAAAGTGTCTATTGAATCCAGTTAGTAAATGATTTAATTGTACAGTTATACAAGTGGTAAAAATAAATAGTCGTTCATCTGACATAAATAGAAAGAGGTTCCAGGCCTCATAGTGTCTGAAGTGCTTGGATCTGTTGGAGGCCTAAAACTGTCCTGACTGCAGCTGGATTCAGTGCTGTCTGCTCTTTTAATTGTCATTATTAAGATACCAGTAATAGCGACCACGCGATGACGTGCAGTGAATACACTTGACTTTTAGTTTTTCCTACTCTTTCTCTGTAACGCTTAACATTCGTTGCTCAGAGGTTGTTGATGTGCTTGCTGCTTCCTGAGCAGCTCTTCTTTACTCCACTCTAGCGGCCCGCTTCTTCACTTCTTTCGTCGGCATTTCTCTTTGAGTTAAAACTGATTAAGTTAGTGTTTGTGTTGCAATAACTTAACTCATTTTTTCTTAATTTTTTACTTAAGCTGGCACTTAAGTCTTCAATCTGCCTCAAAAATGATTGAAGATATGAAGAGGTAGGGGAAGTGACGGCGAAGGTGGTAGGGACTGCTGCCTGCTGCCAAGAGTTGATTCTACAATAAAATAAAATAAAAATAAAAAGAGGAATAACCTTGGAGGTCAATCATCACCCCAAAAGCGGATAGTAGAAGTCATGTAGTATATGTGTACTAAATTTCAGGTCAATAGTTCAAACGGTTTGTGAGCTACAGATGGTTTAAAATCCTGGACAGACAAATGGACAGCCATGGTAGCATATTGTATATAAAGATAACGAAGGAGCAAATTGCACAGAGAAAGGACAAATTACAATGAAATCAACAAAAGAGAGTTAAGCATTAAAATTTGTAGCAAAAATAGAACTATTTCTAAATGTCTTATACACGTCAAAGTCATGCTGCTGTGCTTTTCTGAATGTAGAATAAGAGAAGAAGAAGAAGAAAAGAAAACACCAGCTCCTTACATGAGCTCCGTGTTATCAGGTGTAGTCACTGATTATGATGGCTGGAACTAAAACCTACAGCCACAGTGGGCACCCAGGACCAAATCTGAGAACCCCTAGTTTAGGAAATTCATGAGGGGGTCACAGATATGGAGCCAGATCAGGGTCACTTGACCGTATTAAAGCCACATCTGGGCAGCTGAGCTTCGGCTCGGAGTGTTTATCTGCTGAAGCCCTGGTGTGCTCGTATTTCTATCTGGCTACTGTACAAACTAGGAAAAGCCAAAGAAAGTCTTTGTTTGCAGTATTTAACTTTTTCAGTTTCTAAATTTTTGCAAATATATCTTCCACAGGTACTGGCACTAACGCCTGCTACATGGAGGAGCTGCGGCACATTGACCTGGTGGAGGGGGACGAGGGGCGCATGTGCATTAACACCGAGTGGGGAGCGTTTGGAGATGATGGGTCGCTTGAAGACTTCTGCACCGAGTTTGACCGAGACATTGATTTGGCCTCCATTAACCCTGGGAAGCAGCTGTACGTTGGCAGATCTGGTCTTCTGTTTGTTAAAATGCTAACTGCTATCTTGAAACCAGTAGGTCCTCCAAATATCACCCGTGCTGACTGCTGGGACTCCATGTGGTCCTCTTGATGAACTCAGCTGTTCTTGTCTGTAGCGCACTTAGCATTTAGTATTATAAACTCAAATTAATGTGCATTTCTATTTAATAAACACGTAAACAAGTATTTATGGGTGGCATGCGTGCCTTCAGAAACTCAAACAATACTCCTTAGTTTCCATACCACAGATGTTATTGTCATATATTCTGCCTCCTCCACACCTCCCAGTAAGCTTCGTCTTCCTCTTCCGGACTGTGGCTCTCGGAAGCTATGGCGGGCAGCTCCTTTTATGTGATCCCCGGAAGTACTTCTGGTGTCCCAAAGGCTTGGCCCGGTTGCACTTCTGGGTAAGTAGAGCTCGCTAGTCCCTACAGCACCCCCTGGCAGCACCGACGGAACCCGACAGGGCTGAGTCAAAGAACTCCAGTTCCCATGGTGCCCTGTTCCCATGCTGCCGCAACTCAGGGTGGCTGCCATCTAGCAGTCAGGAGGAGATGATGGATCATGTATACTGACCCCCACTGCCCTTCCATATTGAGGGTGTCCCAGCTGGGCAATCCCTATAATGGACAGGCATTCTGACTGGTTTTGGTAACAGAGGTGGCTGGGATGGGCTCAGGTCCCCTGCCCCCTTGAACTGGACTAAGCACCCATGAAAGTAACTGCGGTCTTATGGGTGCTTGACTTGTTCACTTCAAAGGAGTCAAACCTCCAAGAAACAGAAGATATGAATGGTGACCTGACCTGCTCTGGTGTCTCCTACTGTTTTATTCTTTCTCCTCAGGTTTGAGAAGATGATCTCAGGTTTGTACATGGGCGAGCTGGTGAGGATCATCCTGGTTAAGATGGCCAAGAAGGGCCTGCTCTTCAAAGGCAGGATCTCAGACAGTCTGCGTACCAAAGGCAAACTGAAGACAGCAGACGTGTCTGAAATGGAGAAGTAAGTGTTTTAAAAGCGAGTGACTTCTTTTTACTGTTTGACTTAAGTGGCACCGTGGCTCCCATACTACAAATCCTCGTCACACAGTATGACAGCCCCCATAACAAAAGACTCAAAAACCAGTGAAGTGCCTAGTAAACAGAGCCAAGATGAAAACCAGAAATCCATAATTAATCTCAAAGAAAATCACACAAGGCTTTTAGGTTGTATCCGCAATCTTGGTCAACCAGGAAGTGTATGACGCTGAGTTTTATAACTTTGGCCTGGTGATGTCACACACTTACAAGTTGCCATTGCCTAGCATTAGCTTGGCAAACATAAGCAGGAAGGTCTCCAGCAGGCCATTCCCTTGAGAAAAACAAGGTGGCACCACGAAACAACACATTTCATAATTAACATTGTTAAAACACGTTGAAATAAAAACTTCACAGCGGGTTCTCTGGTTTTTAAACCCCAAAACAATGTTTGTAGATACTAAGGTGTGACAGTGAGGGTCGGCTCCATGCTACTGGTTGCATCCCAGGAGCCTCTTGAACTCGCCAGCGTCAATAAATTACCCAAGGGATGAGCCAGCGGATGAGGACACACAGCACACAAACATAGCAAGGGGTAGGCGAAACAGTGCCAGTGCTTTCATTAGAGCAGTGCTCAAATAAATAGTGCAGTGCTCCAGTCCAATAAATAAATAATCTTAAAAACAAGTCAGAATAAAATGAGGTTAAATACACAGGCAGGAAACTGTCCTTTACCATTCTGAGCCCTGGCACCTTCCTTTTAAAAGTGTCATCTCTTCGTCTTGCCCCGATCGGGTCTCGCAATACGGAGAGACGTCCATCCAACAGGCACGCACAACCTTTTTATTCCCCATCGCCAATCCCATGGTGTTTCACGGGGAGCCCCCAAGCCCTGCTCTGCTCACACCGCCAGGCGAGAGCACACCCTGAGCACAATGGTCCTTCAACAGGAGTGGACCCCTCAGCCCCCTCCAGAGCACCGGCCACAAACACCTTCCTGGGGCTTACTGTCCTGTCCGCCTGCTTCCTCCCATCTTACAGCAGCTCTTGCTCACTCCTGCCTTTCTCTCTCCTTCCCTTTCATTTATTCCCCCCATCTTCTTGTGCCAGCTCCCCTTTAAATGCCTCCGTGGTCACAGCGCCTCATTAGCACACCGGAGAAAGCCGATGATGCAAATCAGACAGACCACCACCACCTCACACATGCAAGTGCATCTCGTCTCAACTGCCTCACCAAGCACCGCTGCTGCACGATACGCCCACCCAGGCTATTCAGTTATTTATTTATTTAAAAACAAGATAGTGAAATGTTAAGCCCCGACTCGCTATACCACACAAGGAACCACTTTGAAAAATGAAAAATGAAAAGATCGTGTAATGTTCAGGAACTTTGTTGAAATGCATTGTAGGTGATGAAGAAGGAGAAACTGAACTTGTTTTGAGTGGCCTATAATGGTGCAGTGGTCTTTAAAGTGTCCCTGGGGGGTTAAGGAAATGTCTGCCATCTATGCTGAACTGATTATTGTGGCCTAACAGTTGACCTGAGCGGTGCTAAGCACTGTACCACCAGGCCTCCCTCAAATAAAATAAACAGAAATATCAAAACAGTACAATTTTCTGCAGACAGGAAGCAGGAGTTCACTGAGGCTTGGCCCCCACAGAATGAACAGCTGGCACTCGTCTCTCTCGAGCTGAAATGTACAGTTTTGTTTGTCCCTATCCAACTGGCGCTACCAACAAAAAAGCACAACACTAAAGCACATGGATTCTCCATCCTCCTTGTTGGCATCAACTGCACAGCACTCTGGGTAAAATTATCAAATTCACATGTTACACACAAGTCTTATACAAAAGATACTACGTTTAAGACACAGATACACAGACACATCTCCAGTTTCCTTCTGAATGTGCGCTTTGTGTTTAAATGTATTTTTAAAGGTTTAACATTATATACTGTGGGGGTCTGTCTCATCCAACAATGTGACAGAAACTGTCACAGACAGACAGCCATCATCGAGATACTGATTTTTTCAGTATCGGGGGACCCTATAAAGTCGAGAACCGGAGATTGAAATTTTTGACGAATCTGACGCTTTCGCTCCTCCGCCAGTTAGTTATGGGATAATCCGCAATCTTGGATATAGATGGAATGTCAGTGCTTGAACCTTTACCTCGCTGAACAGCTGACATCACGCATTGTGTGTCTCTTGTGCGTTAATCAAGTGATGCTACAAGAAAAGCTCCAAAATGACGACACCCATGAGAAACAAATGTGCACGGTTTAAATAAAATAAAATAAATGTCAAAGACACGAACTAATGCATACTTTCAAAACCCCCATTTGGAATCCAAGATTCCAGGGGTAACGGCCCATCATTTACTGGGAGACACGGACTAAAATCTAGCTTGACTGAAAACTGAGCAGCTAACAACAGTGCAAATCTGATAGAAAGAGAACTGGGAAATCTCCATTTTTTTCATTCATTTATAAGGGTAACCCTCCCTTCTACATGGCGCATGGTGTGGTGTCCTCTAACATAAGGATTACAGCACATCTTGCACGGATACCGTCCATTTGTTCATTTCTTTGCACATCCTGGTCGTAATTTAACTTGAGGCCTAAGGCAACACCACCTTCTGTGCCCTGCTGTCACTTTACAAACACATCACAGCGAAGAGAGTTCAGATTGACTGAGGTTCAGGTGCAGGGCAGTTTAGAAAATGAATGAATGGCTGATGGCTTCATATTTTGTTTTCTAGGTACAAGGAAGGATTGAGCAATACCAAGCAAATCTTGACCAAACTTGACCTTGACCCTTCAGAAGACGACTGCATTGCTGTCCAGCACGTCTGCACCATTGTTTCATTCCGGTCTGCCAATTTGTGTGCCGCAGCACTGGCAGCCATTCTGACCCGAATCCGAGAAAACAAGAAGGTGAAACGGCTCAGGACAACTGTTGGCATGGATGGCACTGTCTATAAGACACACCCACAGTAAGGAGACAATGACGTGAGAGGGCGAGGGTGGCAGGCGAGTGGCAAGGCCTCTGTATATTTAGTGGTTTAATTACAATAGTCAGGATATGGGGGTTTGTTTTTTCCATCTGGATGCAAAATAGAAAGTTTTAAAGAGGAAATTGTGCCAGTGCACCAGCAGTGGTCATGCCACCTGAGTATCTGGGTTAAGAGGTAGAAAACCGCAATGAGATTTGTATTCAATAATAAGGACATAAAGGCTAATTATTTCACTTATCAATCTATCCATCTATCAGTGACCAATCCTATATCATGCAGTTTAAGGTCACTGAGGTCTGAATAAAGCGCCGTTGGATTTCAGCCTGCAGCTCTTACTACACGACAGCTCTGTATTCCTGCAGACAGACTGCCATAGCATGTCTACCTGTTTCTCCAAACAGACTTCCAAATCAAAAGAGAGCCAGTGCCAAAGGTTTCACCTGCACTTCAGAGATTATGTATGGCGCCATTTTCACCATCCCATGGTACTTTCCAAGTCCAGTACGACTCTTTCCCTATTTCTCAATGCGAGTCCACCAGGTGACTTAACTATGTCCCTGTCACATTGGGAGTCGGCTGTGAAAGCTGACCTTTTGGGATTGCATGAGTTGTCCACAGTGCCACCCAGAGCCAAACTGGGGTCCTAAGTGGAACCTGCTTCTCTGCACCCCCACCAGACCCCCCAACCTGCCCTCCCTGAATCCACTGCATTAGTATTTCTTATAGCAGCTGAGAAGTTAAGCAAAGTGACAGTTTATTGGCTAACTAAACAGATTACAATATGCCAGCTTTCAAGGCAACTCCGGCCTCATCTTGCCTGAAGAAGTCCTCGAAAGCTTACATGTTGTAATCTGTTTAGTTAGCCAAAGAAAGGCGTCATTTTGCATAACTTCTCATTGCATCCATAATGGCTAACACGGTACAACACTCTGCTACTACTTATAGCAGCTTTAATTTAAGCAATAAATATACTTGTAAAAATAAATAATAAATAAAGAAGCGCACATTACCAACTTAAAAAGTTATAGTTAATGTCTAATAAAAATGCTTTTCTCTCTATTATAAAAAAAAAATCTTGGGGAGGCACACTAGGGAGATGAGACGTGATCTTCTCAGAAGACAATTTGAGACACTTTAACTTGCTCCGAGCTCTTAAAACAATGACAAGCGACAAGCAAAACACGCAGCTCGCAGCAGATGATCATATTGCATGCATTCAGCCACCCTAAGCCCCCTCTTCACAACGCGAGCAGCAGAGACACGAAGTGGCAAAAAGGACAGAGGCTGTACAGACTTTAAAATGATCGACAGGCAGCGTGACAACAGCTGTCCCACCCTTCACAACGCGAGCAGCATTATATGTCCTGCGAGAAAGAGATTTAACCACGCCTGGGGCTGGAAATAAAGGACAAGTACTGTTATTACAACTTCACTCGAGACCAGGC